>NW_028245556.1:0-25080 GCF_964263255.1 Lissotriton vulgaris | reverse complement strand
AACACTGATGATCCACCTACAAATGTGAACTGACGTTCAAAAATAAAACATTTGAAAACGGACCATTTTCCACATTTCTGAAGCATGACGTAATGGGGGGGTGTTATCTCTTTTGTCGAAATCAGCCGTTTTTGCTCGAACATTAAATGCCTCCAAATGGTATTTAATTAACTTCCCGAGCCCCTGGAAGCATGAAAATCACTTTAAACATGCTAATTTTAGCTCTAACACTGATGATCCACCTACAAATGTGAACTGACGTTCAAAAATAAAACATTTGAAAACGGACCATTTTCCACATTTCTGAAGCATGACGTAATGGGGGGGTGTTATCTCTTTTGTCGAAAATCAGCCGTTTTTGCTCGAACATTAAATGCCTCCAAATGGTATTTAATTAACTTCCCGAGCCCCTGGAAGCATGAAAATCACTTTAAACATGCTAATTTTAGCTCTAACACTGATGATCCACCTACAAATGTGAACTGACGTTCAAAAATAAAACATTTGAAAACGGACCATTTTCCACATTTCTGAAGCATGACGTAATGGGGGGTGTTATCTCTTTTGTCGAAAATCAGCCGTTTTTGCTCGAACATTAAATGCCTCCAAATGGTATTTAATTAACTTCCGAGCCCCTGGAAGCATGAAAATCACTTTAAACATGCTAATTTTAGCTCTAACACTGATGATCCACCTACAAATGTGAACTGACGTTCAAAATAAAACATTTGAAAACGGACCATTTTCCACATTTCTGAAGCATGACGTAATGGGGGGGTGTTATCTCTTTTGTCGAAATCAGCCGTTTTTGCTCGAACATTAAATGCCTCCAAATGGTATTTAATTAACTTCCTGAGCCCCTGGAAGCATGAAAATCACTTTAAACATGCTAATTTTAGCTCTAACACTGATGATCCACCTACAAATGTGAACTGACGTTCAAAAATAAAACATTTGAAAACGGACCATTTTCCACATTTCTGAAGCATGACGTAATGGGGGGGTGTTATCTCTTTTGTCGAAAATCAGCCGTTTTTGCTCGAACATTAAATGCCTCCAAATGGTATTTAATTAACTTCCCGGGGTGAAGAAACCCTTTTTGAGAACTCAGAGTGAGTAAATTGGCCATTTTCATGCACTTTTAACCATTCCATAAATCTTGTGTTTTGGGCCCCTGGAAGCATGAAAAATCACTTTAAACATGCTAATTTTAGCTCTAACACTGATGATCCACCTACAAATGTGAACTGACGTTCAAAAATAAAACATTTGAAAACGGACCATTTTCCACATTTCTGAAGCATGACGTAATGGGGGGGGTGTTATCTCTTTTGTCGAAAATCAGCCGTTTTTGCTCGAACATTAAATGCCTCCAAATGGTATTTAATTAACTTCCCGAGCCCCTGGAAGCATGAAAATCACTTTAAACATGCTAATTTTAGCTCTAACACTGATGATCCACCTACAAATGTGAACTGACGTTCAAAATAAAACATTTGAAAACGGACCATTTTCCACATTTCTGAAGCATGACGTAATGGGGGGGTGTTATCTCTTTTGTCGAAAATCAGCCGTTTTTGCTCGAACATTAAATGCCTCCAAATGGTATTTAATTAACTTCCCGAGCCCCTGGAAGCATGAAAATCACTTTAAACATGCTAATTTTAGCTCTAACACTGATGATTCACCTACAAATGTGAACTGACGTTCAAAAATAAAACATTTGAAAACGGACCATTTTCCACATTTCTGAAGCATGACGTAATGGGGGGGTGTTATCTCTTTTGTCGAAAATCAGCCGTTTTTGCTCGAACATTAAATGCCTCCAAATGGTATTTAATTAACTTCCCGGGGTGAAGAAACCCTTTTTGAGAACTCAGAGTGAGTAAATTGGCCATTTTCATGCACTTTTAACCATTCCATAAATCTTGTGTTTTGGGCCCCTGGAAGCATGAAAATCACTTTAAACATGCTAATTTTAGCTCTAACACTGATGATCCACCTACAAATGTGAACTGACGTTCAAAAATAAAACATTTGAAAACGGACCATTTTCCACATTTCTGAAGCATGACGTAATGGGGGGGTGTTATCTCTTTTGTCGAAAATCAGCCGTTTTTGCTCGAACATTAAATGCCTCCAAATGGTATTTAATTAACTTCCCGAGCCCCTGGAAGCATGAAAATCACTTTAAACATGCTAATTTTAGCTCTAACACTGATGATCCACCTACAAATGTGAACTGACGTTCAAAAATAAAACATTTGAAAACGGACCATTTTCCACATTTCTGAAGCATGACGTAATGGGGGGGTGTTATCTCTTTTGTCGAAAATCAGCCGTTTTTGCTCGAACATTAAATGCCTCCAAATGGTATTTAATTAACTTCCCGGGGTGAAGAAACCCTTTTTGAGAACTCAGAGTGAGTAAATTGGCCATTTTCATGCACTTTTAACCATTCCATAAATCTTGTGTTTTGGGCCCCTGGAAGCATGAAAATCACTTTAAACATGCTAATTTTAGCTCTAACACTGATGATCCACCTACAAATGTGAACTGACGTTCAAAAATAAAACATTTGAAAACGGACCATTTTCCACATTTCTGAAGCATGACGTAATGGGGGGGTGTTATCTCTTTTGTCGAAAATCAGCCGTTTTTGCTCGAACATTAAATGCCTCCAAATGGTATTTAATTAACTTCCCGGGGTGAAGAAACCCTTTTTGAGAACTCAGAGTGAGTAAATTGGCCATTTTCATGCACTTTTAACCATTCCATAAATCTTGTGTTTTGGGCCCCTGGAAGCATGAAAATCACTTTAAACATGCTAATTTTAGCTCTAACACTGATGATCCACCTACAAATGTGAACTGACGTTCAAAAATAAAACATTTGAAAACGGACCATTTTCCACATTTCTGAAGCATGACGTAATGGGGGGGTGTTATCTCTTTTGTCGAAAATCAGCCGTTTTTGCTCGAACATTAAATGCCTCCAAATGGTATTTAATTAACTTCCCGAGCCCCTGGAAGCATGAAAATCACTTTAAACATGCTAATTTTAGCTCTAACACTGATGATCCACCTACAAATGTGAACTGACGTTCAAAAATAAAACATTTGAAAACGGACCATTTTCCACATTTCTGAAGCATGACGTAATGGGGGGGTGTTATCTCTTTTGTCGAAAATCAGCCGTTTTTGCTCGAACATTAAATGCCTCCAAATGGTATTTAATTAACTTCCCGAGCCCCTGGAAGCATGAAAATCACTTTAAACATGCTAATTTTAGCTCTAACACTGATGATCCACCTACAAATGTGAACTGACGTTCAAAATAAAACATTTGAAAACGGACCATTTTCCACATTTCTGAAGCATGACGTAATGGGGGGGGTGTTATCTCTTTTGTCGAAAATCAGCCGTTTTTGCTCGAACATTAAATGCCTCCAAATGGTATTTAATTAACTTCCCGGGGTGAAGAAACCCTTTTTGAGAACTCAGAGTGAGTAAATTGGCCATTTTCATGCACTTTTAACCATTCCATAAATCTTGTGTTTTGGGCCCCTGGAAGCATGAAAATCACTTTAAACATGCTAATTTTAGCTCTAACACTGATGATCCACCTACAAATGTGAACTGACGTTCAAAAATAAAACATTTGAAAACGGACCATTTTCCACATTTCTGAAGCATGACGTAATGGGGGGGTGTTATCTCTTTTGTCGAAAATCAGCCGTTTTTGCTCGAACATTAAATGCCTCCAAATGGTATTTAATTAACTTCCCGAGCCCCTGGAAGCATGAAAATCACTTTAAACATGCTAATTTTAGCTCTAACACTGATGATCCACCTACAAATGTGAACTGACGTTCAAAAATAAAACATTTGAAAACGGACCATTTTCCACATTTCTGAAGCATGACGTAATGGGGGGGTGTTATCTCTTTTGTCGAAAATCAGCCGTTTTTGCTCGAACATTAAATGCCTCCAAATGGTATTTAATTACCTTCCCGAGCCCCTGGAAGCATGAAAATCACTTTAAACATGCTAATTTTAGCTCTAACACTGATGATCCACCTACAAATGTGAACTGACGTTCAAAAATAAAACATTTGAAAACGGACCATTTTCCACATTTCTGAAGCATGACGTAATGGGGGGGTGTTATCTCTTTTGTCGAAAATCAGCCGTTTTTGCTCGAACATTAAATGCCTCCAAATGGTATTTAATTAACTTCCCGGGGTGAAGAAACCCTTTTTGAGAACTCAGAGTGAGTAAATTGGCCATTTTCATGCACTTTTAACCATTCCATAAATCTTGTGTTTTGGGCCCCTGGAAGCATGAAAATCACTTTAAACATGCTAATTTTAGCTCTAACACTGATGATCCACCTACAAATGTGAACTGACGTTCAAAAATAAAACATTTGAAAACGGACCATTTTCCACATTTCTGAAGCATGACGTAACGGGGGGGGTGTTATCTCTTTTGTCGAAAATCAGCCGTTTTTGCTCGAACATTAAATGCCTCCAAATGGTATTTAATTAACTTCCCGAGCCCCTGGAAGCATGAAAATCACTTTAAACATGCTAATTTTAGCTCTAACACTGATGATCCACCTACAAATGTGAACTGACGTTCAAAAATAAAACATTTGAAAACGGACCATTTTCCACATTTCTGAAGCATGACGTAATGGGGGGGTGTTATCTCTTTTGTCGAAAATCAGCCGTTTTTGCTCGAACATTAAATGCCTCCAAATGGTATTTAATTAACTTCCCGAGCCCCTGGAAGCATGAAAATCACTTTAAACATGCTAATTTTAGCTCTAACACTGATGATCCACCTACAAATGTGAACTGACGTTCAAAAATAAAACATTTGAAAACGGACCATTTTCCACATTTCTGAAGCATGACGTAATGGGGGGGTGTTATCTCTTTTGTCGAAAATCAGCCGTTTTTGCTCGAACATTAAATGCCTCCAAATGGTATTTAATTAACTTCCCGGGGTGAAGAAACCCTTTTTGAGAACTCAGAGTGAGTAAATTGGCCATTTTCATGCACTTTTAACCATTCCATAAATCTTGTGTTTTGGGCCCCTGGAAGCATGAAAATCACTTTAAACATGCAAATTTTAGCTCTAACACTGATGATCCACCTACAAATGTGAACTGACGTTCAAAAATAAAACATTTGAAAACGGACCATTTTCCACATTTCTGAAGCATGACGTAATGGGGGGGTGTTATCTCTTTTGTCGAAAATCAGCCGTTTTTGCTCGAACATTAAATGCCTCCAAATGGTATTTAATTAACTTCCCGAGCCCCTGGAAGCATGAAAATCACTTTAAACATGCTAATTTTAGCTCTAACACTGATGATCCACCTACAAATGTGAACTGACGTTCAAAAATAAAACATTTGAAAACGGACCATTTTCCACATTTCTGAAGCATGACGTAATGGGGGGGTGTTATCTCTTTTGTCGAAAATCAGCCGTTTTTGCTCGAACATTAAATGCCTCCAAATGGTATTTAATTAACTTCCCGAGCCCCTGGAAGCATGAAAATCACTTTAAACATGCTAATTTTAGCTCTAACACTGATGATCCACCTACAAATGTGAACTGACGTTCAAAAATAAAACATTTGAAAACGGACCATTTTCCACATTTCTGAAGCATGACGTAATGGGGGGGTGTTATCTCTTTTGTCGAAAATCAGCCGTTTTTGCTCGAACATTAAATGCCTCCAAATGGTATTTAATTAACTTCCCGAGCCCCTGGAAGCATGAAAATCACTTTAAACATGCTAATTTTAGCTCTAACACTGATGATCCACCTACAAATGTGAACTGACGTTCAAAAATAAAACATTTGAAAACGGACCATTTTCCACATTTCTGAAGCATGACGTAATGGGGGGGTGTTATCTCTTTTGTCGAAAATCAGCCGTTTTTGCTCGAACATTAAATGCCTCCAAATGGTATTTAATTAACTTCCCGAGCCCCTGGAAGCATGAAAATCACTTTAAACATGCTAATTTTAGCTCTAACACTGATGATCCACCTACAAATGTGAACTGACGTTCAAAAATAAAACAGTTGAAAACGGACCATTTTCCACATTTCTGAAGCATGACGTAATGGGGGGGTGTTATCTCTTTTGTCGAAAATCAGCCGTTTTTGCTCGAACATTAAATGCCTCCAAATGGTATTTAATTAACTTCCCGGGGTGAAGAAACCCTTTTTGAGAACTCAGAGTGAGTAAATTGGCCATTTTCATGCACTTTTAACCATTCCATAAATCTTGTGTTTTGGGCCCCTGGAAGCATGAAAATCACTTTAAACATGCTAATTTTAGCTCTAACACTTATGATCCACCTACAAATGTGAACTGACGTTCAAAAATAAAACATTTGAAAACGGACCATTTTCCACATTTCTGAAGCATGACGTAATGGGGGGGTGTTATCTCTTTTGTCGAAAATCAGCCGTTTTTGCTCGAACATTAAATGCCTCCAAATGGTATTTAATTAACTTCCCGGGGTGAAGAAACCCTTTTTGAGAACTCAGAGTGAGTAAATTGGCCATTTTCATGCACTTTTAACCATTCCATAAATCTTGTGTTTTGGGCCCCTGGAAGCATGAAAATCACTTTAAACATGCTAATTTTAGCTCTAACACTGATGATCCACCTACAAATGTGAATTGACGTTCAAAAATAAAACATTTGAAAATGGACCATTTTCCACATTTCTGAAGCATGACGTAATGGGGGGGTGTTATCTCTTTTGTCGAAAATCAGCCGTTTTTGCTCGAACATTAAATGCCTCCAAATGGTATTTAATTAACTTCCCGAGCCCCTGGAAGCATGAAAATCACTTTAAACATGCTAATTTTAGCTCTAACACTGATGATCCACCTACAAATGTGAACTGGCGTTCAAAAATAAAACATTTGAAAACGGACCATTTTCCACATTTCTGAAGCATGACGTAATGGGGGGGTGTTATCTCTTTTGTCGAAAATCAGCCGTTTTTGCTCGAACATTAAATGCCTCCAAATGGTATTTAATTAACTTCCCGAGCCCCTGGAAGCATGAAAATCACTTTAAACATGCTAATTTTAGCTCTAACACTGATGATCCACCTACAAATGTGAACTGACGTTCAAAAATAAAACATTTGAAAACGGACCATTTTCCACATTTCTGAAGCATGACGTAATGGGGGGGTGTTATCTCTTTTGTCGAAAATCAGCCGTTTTTGCTCGAACATTAAATGCCTCCAAATGGTATTTAATTAACTTCCCGAGCCCCTGGAAGCATGAAAATCACTTTAAACATGCTAATTTTAGCTCTAACACTGATGATCCACCTACAAATGTGAACTGACGTTCAAAAATAAAACATTTGAAAACTGACCATTTTCCACATTTCTGAAGCATGACGTAATGGGGGGGTGTTATCTCTTTTGTCGAAAATCAGCCGTTTTTGCTCGAACATTAAATGCCTCCAAATGGTATTTAATTAACTTCCCGAGCCCCTGGAAGCATGAAAATCACTTTAAACATGCTAATTTTAGCTCTAACACTGATGATCCACCTACAAATGTGAACTGACGTTCAAAAATAAAACATTTGAAAACGGACCATTTTCCACATTTCTGAAGCATGACGTAATGGGGGGGTGTTATCTCTTTTGTCGAAAATCAGCCGTTTTTGCTCGAACATTAAATGCCTCCAAATGGTATTTAATTAACTTCCCGGGGTGAAGAAACCCTTTTTGAGAACTCAGAGTGAGTAAATTGGCCATTTTCATGCACTTTTAACCATTCCATAAATCTTGTGTTTTGGGCCCCTGGAAGCATGAAAATCACTTTAAACATGCTAATTTTAGCTCTAACACTGATGATCCACCTACAAATGTGAACTGACGTTCAAAAATAAAACATTTGAAAACGGACCATTTTCCACATTTCTGAAGCATGACGTAATGGGGGGGTGTTATCTCTTTTGTCGAAAATCAGCCGTTTTTGCTCGAACATTAAATGCCTCCAAATGGTATTTAATTAACTTCCCGAGCCCCTGGAAGCATGAAAATCACTTTAAACATGCTAATTTTAGCTCTAACACTGATGATCCACCTACAAATGTGAACTGACGTTCAAAAATAAAACATTTGAAAACGGACCATTTTCCACATTTCTGAAGCATGACGTAATGGGGGGGTGTTATCTCTTTTGTCGAAAATCAGCCGTTTTTGCTCGAACATTAAATGCCTCCAAATGGTATTTAATTAACTTCCCGAGCCCCTGGAAGCATGAAAATCACTTTAAACATGCTAATTTGAGCTCTAACACTGATGATCCACCTACAAATGTGAACTGACGTTCAAAAATAAAACATTTGAAAACGGACCATTTTCCACATTTCTGAAGCATGACGTAATGGGGGGGTGTTATCTCTTTTGTCGAAAATCAGCCGTTTTTGCTCGAACATTAAATGCCTCCAAATGGTATTTAATTAACTTCCCGGGGTGAAGAAACCCTTTTTGAGAACTCAGAGTGAGTAAATTGGCCATTTTCATGCACTTTTAACCATTCCATAAATCTTGTGTTTTGGGCCCCTGGAAGCATGAAAATCACTTTAAACATGCTAATTTTAGCTCTAACACTTATGATCCACCTACAAATGTGAACTGACGTTCAAAAATAAAACATTTGAAAACGGACCATTTTCCACATTTCTGAAGCATGACGTAATGGGGGGGTGTTATCTCTTTTGTCGAAAATCAGCCGTTTTTGCTCGAACATTAAATGCCTCCAAATGGTATTTAATTAACTTCCCGGGGTGAAGAAACCCTTTTTGAGAACTCAGAGTGAGTAAATTGGCCATTTTCATGCACTTTTAACCATTCCATAAATCTTGTGTTTTGGGCCCCTGGAAGCATGAAAATCACTTTAAACATGCTAATTTTAGCTCTAACACTGATGATCCACCTACAAATGTGAATTGACGTTCAAAAATAAAACATTTGAAAATGGACCATTTTCCACATTTCTGAAGCATGACGTAATGGGGGGGTGTTATCTCTTTTGTCGAAAATCAGCCGTTTTTGCTCGAACATTAAATGCCTCCAAATGGTATTTAATTAACTTCCCGAGCCCCTGGAAGCATGAAAATCACTTTAAACATGCTAATTTTAGCTCTAACACTGATGATCCACCTACAAATGTGAACTGGCGTTCAAAAATAAAACATTTGAAAACGGACCATTTTCCACATTTCTGAAGCATGACGTAATGGGGGGGTGTTATCTCTTTTGTCGAAAATCAGCCGTTTTTGCTCGAACATTAAATGCCTCCAAATGGTATTTAATTAACTTCCCGAGCCCCTGGAAGCATGAAAATCACTTTAAACATGCTAATTTTAGCTCTAACACTGATGATCCACCTACAAATGTGAACTGACGTTCAAAAATAAAACATTTGAAAACGGACCATTTTCCACATTTCTGAAGCATGACGTAATGGGGGGGTGTTATCTCTTTTGTCGAAAATCAGCCGTTTTTGCTCGAACATTAAATGCCTCCAAATGGTATTTAATTAACTTCCCGAGCCCCTGGAAGCATGAAAATCACTTTAAACATGCTAATTTTAGCTCTAACACTGATGATCCACCTACAAATGTGAACTGACGTTCAAAAATAAAACATTTGAAAACTGACCATTTTCCACATTTCTGAAGCATGACGTAATGGGGGGGTGTTATCTCTTTTGTCGAAAATCAGCCGTTTTTGCTCGAACATTAAATGCCTCCAAATGGTATTTAATTAACTTCCCGAGCCCCTGGAAGCATGAAAATCACTTTAAACATGCTAATTTTAGCTCTAACACTGATGATCCACCTACAAATGTGAACTGACGTTCAAAAATAAAACATTTGAAAACGGACCATTTTCCACATTTCTGAAGCATGACGTAATGGGGGGGTGTTATCTCTTTTGTCGAAAATCAGCCGTTTTTGCTCGAACATTAAATGCCTCCAAATGGTATTTAATTAACTTCCCGGGGTGAAGAAACCCTTTTTGAGAACTCAGAGTGAGTAAATTGGCCATTTTCATGCACTTTTAACCATTCCATAAATCTTGTGTTTTGGGCCCCTGGAAGCATGAAAATCACTTTAAACATGCTAATTTTAGCTCTAACACTGATGATCCACCTACAAATGTGAACTGACGTTCAAAAATAAAACATTTGAAAACGGACCATTTTCCACATTTCTGAAGCATGACGTAATGGGGGGGTGTTATCTCTTTTGTCGAAAATCAGCCGTTTTTGCTCGAACATTAAATGCCTCCAAATGGTATTTAATTAACTTCCCGAGCCCCTGGAAGCATGAAAATCACTTTAAACATGCTAATTTTAGCTCTAACACTGATGATCCACCTACAAATGTGAACTGACGTTCAAAAATAAAACATTTGAAAACGGACCATTTTCCACATTTCTGAAGCATGACGTAATGGGGGGGTGTTATCTCTTTTGTCGAAAATCAGCCGTTTTTGCTCGAACATTAAATGCCTCCAAATGGTATTTAATTAACTTCCCGAGCCCCTGGAAGCATGAAAATCACTTTAAACATGCTAATTTTAGCTCTAACACTGATGATCCACCTACAAATGTGAACTGACGTTCAAAAATAAAACATTTGAAAACGGACCATTTTCCACATTTCTGAAGCATGACGTAATGGGGGGGTGTTATCTCTTTTGTCGAAAATCAGCCGTTTTTGCTCGAACATTAAATGCCTCCAAATGGTATTTAATTAACTTCCCGAGCCCCTGGAAGCATGAAAATCACTTTAAACATGCTAATTTTAGCTCTAACACTGATGATCCACCTACAAATGTGAACTGACGTTCAAAAATAAAACATTTGAAAACGGACCATTTTCCACATTTCTGAAGCATGACGTAATGGGGGGGTGTTATCTCTTTTGTCGAAAATCAGCCGTTTTTGCTCGAACATTAAATGCCTCCAAATGGTATTTAATTAACTTCCCGAGCCCCTGGAAGCATGAAAATCACTTTAAACATGCTAATTTTAGCTCTAACACTGATGATCCACCTACAAATGTGAACTGACGTTCAAAAATAAAACATTTGAAAACGGACCATTTTCCACATTTCTGAAGCATGACGTAATGGGGGGGTGTTATCTCTTTTGTCGAAAATCAGCCGTTTTTGCTCGAACATTAAATGCCTCCAAATGGTATTTAATTAACTTCCCGAGCCCCTGGAAGCATGAAAATCACTTTAAACATGCTAATTTTAGCTCTAACACTGATGATCCACCTACAAATGTGAACTGACGTTCAAAAATAAAACATTTGAAAACGGACCATTTTCCACATTTCTGAAGCATGACGTAATGGGGGGTGTTATCTCTTTTGTCGAAAATCAGCCGTTTTTGCTCGAACATTAAATGCCTCCAAATGGTATTTAATTAACTTCCCGAGCCCCTGGAAGCATGAAAATCACTTTAAACATGCTAATTTTAGCTCTAACACTGATGATCCACCTACAAATGTGAACTGACGTTCAAAAATAAAACATTTGAAAACGGACCATTTTCCACATTTCTGAAGCATGACGTAATGGGGGGGTGTTATCTCTTTTGTCGAAAATCAGCCGTTTTTGCTCGAACATTAAATGCCTCCAAATGGTATTTAATTAACTTCCCGGGGTGAAGAAACCCTTTTTGAGAACTCAGAGTGAGTAAATTGGCCATTTTCATGCACTTTTAACCATTCCATAAATCTTGTGTTTTGGGCCCCTGGAAGCATGAAAATCACTTTAAACATGCTAATTTTAGCTCTAACACTGATGATCCACCTACAAATGTGAACTGACGTTCAAAAATAAAACATTTGAAAACGGACCATTTTCCACATTTCTGAAGCATGACGTAATGGGGGGGTGTTATCTCTTTTGTCGAAAATCAGCCGTTTTTGCTCGAACATTAAATGCCTCCAAATGGTATTTAATTAACTTCCCGAGCCCCTGGAAGCATGAAAATCACTTTAAACATGCTAATTTTAGCTCTAACACTGATGATCCACCTACAAATGTGAACTGACGTTCAAAAATAAAACATTTGAAAACGGACCATTTTCCACATTTCTGAAGCATGACGTAATGGGGGGGTGTTATCTCTTTTGTCGAAAATCAGCCGTTTTTGCTCGAACATTAAATGCCTCCAAATGGTATTTAATTAACTTCCCGAGCCCCTGGAAGCATGAAAATCACTTTAAACATGCTAATTTTAGCTCTAACACTGATGATTCACCTACAAATGTGAACTGACGTTCAAAAATAAAACATTTGAAAACGGACCATTTTCCACATTTCTGAAGCATGACGTAATGGGGGGGTGTTATCTCTTTTGTCGAAAATCAGCCGTTTTTGCTCGAACATTAAATGCCTCCAAATGGTATTTAATTAACTTCCCGGGGTGAAGAAACCCTTTTTGAGAACTCAGAGTGAGTAAATTGGCCATTTTCATGCACTTTTAACCATTCCATAAATCTTGTGTTTTGGGCCCCTGGAAGCATGAAAATCACTTTAAACATGCTAATTTTAGCTCTAACACTGATGATCCACCTACAAATGTGAACTGACGTTCAAAAATAAAACATTTGAAAACGGACCATTTTCCACATTTCTGAAGCATGACGTAATGGGGGGGTGTTATCTCTTTTGTCGAAAATCAGCCGTTTTTGCTCGAACATTAAATGCCTCCAAATGGTATTTAATTAACTTCCCGAGCCCCTGGAAGCATGAAAATCACTTTAAACATGCTAATTTTAGCTCTAACACTGATGATCCACCTACAAATGTGAACTGACGTTCAAAAATAAAACATTTGAAAACGGACCATTTTCCACATTTCTGAAGCATGACGTAATGGGGGGGTGTTATCTCTTTTGTCGAAAATCAGCCGTTTTTGCTCGAACATTAAATGCCTCCAAATGGTATTTAATTAACTTCCCGGTGTGAAGAAACCCTTTTTGAGAACTCAGAGTGAGTAAATTGGCCATTTTCATGCACTTTTAACCATTCCATAAATCTTGTGTTTTGGGCCCCTGGAAGCATGAAAATCACTTTAAACATGCTAATTTTAGCTCTAACACTGATGATCCACCTACAAATGTGAACTGACGTTCAAAAATAAAACATTTGAAAACGGACCATTTTCCACATTTCTGAAGCATGACGTAATGGGGGGGTGTTATCTCTTTTGTCGAAAATCAGCCGTTTTTGCTCGAACATTAAATGCCTCCAAATGGTATTTAATTAACTTCCCGGGGTGAAGAAACCCTTTTTGAGAACTCAGAGTGAGTAAATTGGCCATTTTCATGCACTTTTAACCATTCCATAAATCTTGTGTTTTGGGCCCCTGGAAGCATGAAAATCACTTTAAACATGCTAATTTTAGCTCTAACACTGATGATCCACCTACAAATGTGAACTGACGTTCAAAAATAAAACATTTGAAAACGGACCATTTTCCACATTTCTGAAGCATGACGTAATGGGGGGGTGTTATCTCTTTTGTCGAAAATCAGCCGTTTTTGCTCGAACATTAAATGCCTCCAAATGGTATTTAATTAACTTCCCGAGCCCCTGGAAGCATGAAAATCACTTTAAACATGCTAATTTTAGCTCTAACACTGATGATCCACCTACAAATGTGAACTGACGTTCAAAAATAAAACATTTGAAAACGGACCATTTTCCACATTTCTGAAGCATGACGTAATGGGGGGGTGTTATCTCTTTTGTCGAAAATCAGCCGTTTTTGCTCGAACATTAAATGCCTCCAAATGGTATTTAATTAACTTCCCGAGCCCCTGGAAGCATGAAAATCACTTTAAACATGCTAATTTTAGCTCTAACACTGATGATCCACCTACAAATGTGAACTGACGTTCAAAAATAAAACATTTGAAAACGGACCATTTTCCACATTTCTGAAGCATGACGTAATGGGGGGGTGTTATCTCTTTTGTCGAAAATCAGCCGTTTTTGCTCGAACATTAAATGCCTCCAAATGGTATTTAATTAACTTCCCGGGGTGAAGAAACCCTTTTTGAGAACTCAGAGTGAGTAAATTGGCCATTTTCATGCACTTTTAACCATTCCATAAATCTTGTGTTTTGGGCCCCTGGAAGCATGAAAATCACTTTAAACATGCTAATTTTAGCTCTAACACTGATGATCCACCTACAAATGTGAACTGACGTTCAAAAATAAAACATTTGAAAACGGACCATTTTCCACATTTCTGAAGCATGACGTAATGGGGGGGTGTTATCTCTTTTGTCGAAAATCAGCCGTTTTTGCTCGAACATTAAATGCCTCCAAATGGTATTTAATTAACTTCCCGAGCCCCTGGAAGCATGAAAATCACTTTAAACATGCTAATTTTAGCTCTAACACTGATGATCCACCTACAAATGTGAACTGACGTTCAAAAATAAAACATTTGAAAACGGACCATTTTCCACATTTCTGAAGCATGACGTAATGGGGGGGTGTTATCTCTTTTGTCGAAAATCAGCCGTTTTTGCTCGAACATTAAATGCCTCCAAATGGTATTTAATTAACTTCCCGAGCCCCTGGAAGCATGAAAATCACTTTAAACATGCTAATTTTAGCTCTAACACTGATGATCCACCTACAAATGTGAACTGACGTTCAAAAATAAAACATTTGAAAACGGACCATTTTCCACATTTCTGAAGCATGACGTAATGGGGGGGTGTTATCTCTTTTGTCGAAAATCAGCCGTTTTTGCTCGAACATTAAATGCCTCCAAATGGTATTTAATTAACTTCCCGAGCCCCTGGAAGCATGAAAATCACTTTAAACATGCTAATTTTAGCTCTAACACTGATGATCCACCTACAAATGTGAACTGACGTTCAAAAATAAAACATTTGAAAACGGACCATTTTCCACATTTCTGAAGCATGACGTAATGGGGGGGTGTTATCTCTTTTGTCGAAAATCAGCCGTTTTTGCTCGAACATTAAATGCCTCCAAATGGTATTTAATTAACTTCCCGAGCCCCTGGAAGCATGAAAATCACTTTAAACATGCTAATTTTAGCTCTAACACTGATGATCCACCTACAAATGTGAACTGACGTTCAAAAATAAAACATTTGAAAACGGACCATTTTCCACATTTCTGAAGCATGACGTAATGGGGGGGTGTTATCTCTTTTGTCGAAAATCAGCCGTTTTTGCTCGAACATTAAATGCCTCCAAATGGTATTTAATTAAATTCCCGGGGTGAAGAAACCCTTTTTGAGAACTCAGAGTGAGTAAATTGGCCATTTTCATGCACTTTTAACCATTCCATAAATCTTGTGTTTTGGGCCCCTGGAAGCATGAAAATCACTTTAAACATGCTAATTTTAGCTCTAACACTGATGATCCACCTACAAATGTGAACTGACGTTCAAAAATAAAACATTTGAAAACGGACCATTTTCCACATTTCTGAAGCATGACGTAATGGGGGGGTGTTATCTCTTTTGTCGAAAATCAGCCGTTTTTGCTCGAACATTAAATGCCTCCAAATGGTATTTAATTAACTTCCCGGGGTGAAGAAACCCTTTTTGAGAACTCAGAGTGAGTAAATTGGCCATTTTCATGCACTTTTAACCATTCCATAAATCTTGTGTTTTGGGCCCCTGGAAGCATGAAAATCACTTTAAACATGCTAATTTTAGCTCTAACACTGATGATCCACCTACAAATGTGAACTGACGTTCAAAAATAAAACATTTGAAAACGGACCATTTTCCACATTTCTGAAGCATGACGTAATGGGGGGGTGTTATCTCTTTTGTCGAAAATCAGCCGTTTTTGCTCGAACATTAAATGCCTCCAAATGGTATTTAATTAACTTCCCGAGCCCCTGGAAGCATGAAAATCACTTTAAACATGCTAATTTTAGCTCTAACACTGATGATCCACCTACAAATGTGAACTGACGTTCAAAAATAAAACATTTGAAAACGGACCATTTTCCACATTTCTGAAGCATGACGTAATGGGGGGGTGTTATCTCTTTTGTCGAAAATCAGCCGTTTTTGCTCGAACATTAAATGCCTCCAAATGGTATTTAATTAACTTCCCGAGCCCCTGGAAGCATGAAAATCACTTTAAACATGCTAATTTTAGCTCTAACACTGATGATCCACCTACAAATGTGAACTGACGTTCAAAAATAAAACATTTGAAAACGGACCATTTTCCACATTTCTGAAGCATGACGTAATGGGGGGGTGTTATCTCTTTTGTCGAAAATCAGCCGTTTTTGCTCGAACATTAAATGCCTCCAAATGGTATTTAATTAACTTCCCGGGGTGAAGAAACCCTTTTTGAGAACTCAGAGTGAGTAAATTGGCCATTTTCATGCACTTTTAACCATTCCATAAATCTTGTGTTTTGGGCCCCTGGAAGCATGAAAATCACTTTAAACATGCTAATTTTAGCTCTAACACTGATGATCCACCTACAAATGTGAACTGACGTTCAAAAATAAAACATTTGAAAATGGACCATTTTCCACATTTCTGAAGCATGACGTAATGGGGGGTGTTATCTCTTTTGTCGAAAATCAGCCGTTTTTGCTCGAACATTAAATGCCTCCAAATGGTATTTAATTAACTTCCCGGGGTGAAGAAACCCTTTTTGAGAACTCAGAGTGAGTAAATTGGCCATTTTCATGCACTTTTAACCATTCCATAAATCTTGTGTTTTGGCCCCTGGAAGCATGAAAATCACTTTAAACATGCTAATTTTAGATCTAACACTGATGATCCACCTACAAATGTGAACTGACGTTCAAAAATAAAACATTTGAAAACGGACCATTTTCCACATTTCTGAAGCATGACGTAATGGGGGGGTGTTATCTCTTTTGTCGAAAATCAGCCGTTTTTGCTCGAACATTAAATGCCTCCAAATGGTATTTAATTAACTTCCCGAGCCCCTGGAAGCATGAAAATCACTTTAAACATGCTAATTTTAGCTCTAACACTGATGATCCACCTACAAATGTGAACTGACGTTCAAAAATAAAACATTTGAAAACGGACCATTTTCCACATTTCTGAAGCATGACGTAATGGGGGGGTGTTATCTCTTTTGTCGAAAATCAGCCGTTTTTGCTCGAACATTAAATGCCTCCAAATGGTATTTAATTAACTTCCCGAGCCCCTGGAAGCATGAAAATCACTTTAAACATGCTAATTTTAGCTCTAACACTGATGATCCACCTACAAATGTGAACTGACGTTCAAAAATAAAACATTTGAAAACGGACCATTTTCCACATTTCTGAAGCATGACGTAATGGGGGGGTGTTATCTCTTTTGTCGAAAATCAGCCGTTTTTGCTCGAACATTAAATGCCTCCAAATGGTATTTAATTAACTTCCCGAGCCCCTGGAAGCATGAAAATCACTTTAAACATGCTAATTTTAGCTCTAACACTGATGATCCACCTACAAATGTGAACTGACGTTCAAAAATAAAACATTTGAAAACGGACCATTTTCCACATTTCTGAAGCATGACGTAATGGGGGGGGTGTTATCTCTTTTGTCGAAAATCAGCCGTTTTTGCTCGAACATTAAATGCCTCCAAATGGTATTTAATTAACTTCCCGAGCCCCTGGAAGCATGAAAATCACTTTAAACATGCTAATTTTAGCTCTAACACTGATGATCCACCTACAAATGTGAACTGACGTTCAAAAATAAAACATTTGAAAACGGACCATTTTCCACATTTCTGAAGCATGACGTAATGGGGGGGTGTTATCTCTTTTGTCGAAAATCAGCCGTTTTTGCTCGAACATTAAATGCCTCCAAATGGTATTTAATTAACTTCCCGAGCCCCTGGAAGCATGAAAATCACTTTAAACATGCTAATTTTAGCTCTAACACTGATGATCCACCTACAAATGTGAACTGACGTTCAAAAATAAAACATTTGAAAACGGACCATTTTCCACATTTCTGAAGCATGACGTAATGGGGGGGTGTTATCTCTTTGTCGAAAATCAGCCGTTTTTGCTCGAATATTAAATGCCTCCAAATGGTATTTAATTAACTTCCCGAGCCCCTGGAAGCATGAAAATCACTTTAAACATGCTAATTTTAGCTCTAACACTGATGATCCACCTACAAATGTGAACTGACGTTCAAAAATAAAACATTTGAAAACGGACCATTTTCCACATTTCTGAAGCATGACGTAATGGGGGGGTGTTATCTCTTTTGTCGAAAATCAGCCGTTTTTGCTCGAACATTAAATGCCTCCAAATGGTATTTAATTAACTTCCCGGGGTGAAGAAACCCTTTTTGAGAACTCAGAGTGAGTAAATTGGCCATTTTCATGCACTTTTAACCATTCCATAAATCTTGTGTTTTGGGCCCCTGGAAGCATGAAAATCACTTTAAACATGCTAATTTTAGCTCTAACACTGATGATCCACCTACAAATGTGAACTGACGTTCAAAAATAAAACATTTGAAAACGGACCATTTTCCACATTTCTGAAGCATGACGTAATGGGGGGGTGTTATCTCTTTTGTCGAAAATCAGCCGTTTTTGCTCGAACATTAAATGCCTCCAAATGGTATTTAATTAACTTCCCGGGGTGAAGAAACCCTTTTTGAGAACTCAGAGTGAGTAAATTGGCCATTTTCATGCACTTTTAACCATTCCATAAATCTTGTGTTTTGGGCCCCTGGAAGCATGAAAATCACTTTAAACATGCTAATTTTAGCTCTAACACTGATGATCCACCTACAAATGTGAACTGACGTTCAAAAATAAAACATTTGAAAACGGACCATTTTCCACATTTCTGAAGCATGACGTAATGGGGGGGTGTTATCTCTTTTGTCGAAAATCAGCCGTTTTTGCTCGAACATTAAATGCCTCCAAATGGTATTTAATTAACTTCCCGAGCCCCTGGAAGCATGAAAATCACTTTAAACATGCTAATTTTAGCTCTAACACTGATGATCCACCTACAAATGTGAACTGACGTTCAAAAATAAAACATTTGAAAACGGACCATTTTCCACATTTCTGAAGCATGACGTAATGGGGGGGTGTTATCTCTTTTGTCGAAAATCAGCCGTTTTTGCTCGAACATTAAATGCCTCCAAATGGTATTTAATTAACTTCCCGAGCCCCTGGAAGCATGAAAATCACTTTAAACATGCTAATTTTAGCTCTAACACTGATGATCCACCTACAAATGTGAACTGACGTTCAAAAATAAA
Organism: Lissotriton vulgaris; assembly: GCF_964263255.1. Classification (NCBI taxonomy): domain Eukaryota; kingdom Metazoa; phylum Chordata; class Amphibia; order Caudata; family Salamandridae; genus Lissotriton; species Lissotriton vulgaris. The sequence continues at coordinate 5,699 of NW_028245556.1, read as the reverse complement.
ACATTTGAAAACGGACCATTTTCCACATTTCTGAAGCATGACGTAATGGGGGGGTGTTATCTCTTTTGTCGAAAATCAGCCGTTTTTGCTCGAACATTAAATGCCTCCAAATGGTATTTAATTAACTTCCCGAGCCCCTGGAAGCATGAAAATCACTTTAAACATGCTAATTTTAGCTCTAACACTGATGATCCACCTACAAATGTGAACTGACGTTCAAAAATAAAACATTTGAAAACGGACCATTTTCCACATTTCTGAAGCATGACGTAATGGGGGGGTGTTATCTCTTTTGTCGAAAATCAGCCGTTTTTGCTCGAACATTAAATGCCTCCAAATGGTATTTAATTAACTTCCCGGGTGAAGAAACCCTTTTTGAGAACTCAGAGTGAGTAAATTGGCCATTTTCATGCACTTTTAACCATTCCATAAATCTTGTGTTTTGGGCCCCTGGAAGCATGAAAATCACTTTAAACATGCTAATTTTAGCTCTAACACTGATGATCCACCTACAAATGTGAACTGACGTTCAAAAATAAAACATTTGAAAACGGACCATTTTCCACATTTCTGAAGCATGACGTAATGGGGGGGTGTTATCTCTTTTGTCGAAAATCAGCCGTTTTTGCTCGAACATTAAATGCCTCCAAATGGTATTTAATTAACTTCCCGGGGTGAAGAAACCCTTTTTGAGAACTCAGAGTGAGTAAATTGGCCATTTTCATGCACTTTTAACCATTCCATAAATCTTGTGTTTTGGGCCCCTGGAAGCATGAAAATCACTTTAACATGCTAATTTTAGCTCTAACACTGATGATCCACCTACAAATGTGAACTGACGTTCAAAAATAAAACATTTGAAAACGGACCATTTTCCACATTTCTGAAGCATGACGTAATGGGGGGGTGTTATCTCTTTTGTCGAAAATCAGCCGTTTTTGCTCGAACATTAAATGCCTCCAAATGGTATTTAATTAACTTCCCGGGGTGAAGAAACCCTTTTTGAGAACTCAGAGTGAGTAAATTGGCCATTTTCATGCACTTTTAACCATTCCATAAATCTTGTGTTTTGGGCCCCTGGAAGCATGAAAATCACTTTAAACATGCTAATTTTAGCTCTAACACTGATGATCCACCTACAAATGTGAACTGACGTTCAAAAATAAAACATTTGAAAACGGACCATTTTCCACATTTCTGAAGCATGACGTAATGGGGGGGGTGTTATCTCTTTTGTCGAAAATCAGCCGTTTTTGCTCGAACATTAAATGCCTCCAAATGGTATTTAATTAACTTCCCGAGCCCCTGGAAGCATGAAAATCACTTTAAACATGCTAATTTTAGCTCTAACACTGATGATCCACCTACAAATGTGAACTGACATTCAAAAATAAAACATTTGAAAACGGACCATTTTCCACATTTCTGAAGCATGACGTAATGGGGGGGTGTTATCTCTTTTGTCGAAAATCAGCCGTTTTTGCTCGAACATTAAATGCCTCCAAATGGTATTTAATTAACTTCCCGAGCCCCTGGAAGCATGAAAATCACTTTAAACATGCTAATTTTAGCTCTAACACTGATGATCCACCTACAAATGTGAACTGACGTTCAAAAATAAAACATTTGAAAACGGACCATTTTCCACATTTCTGAAGCATGACGTAATGGGGGGGTGTTATCTCTTTTGTCGAAAATCAGCCGTTTTTGCTCGAACATTAAATGCCTCCAAATGGTATTTAATTAACTTCCCGAGCCCCTGGAAGCATGAAAATCACTTTAAACATGCTAATTTTAGCTCTAACACTGATGATCCACCTACAAATGTGAACTGACGTTCAAAAATAAAACATTTGAAAACGGACCATTTTCCACATTTCTGAAGCATGACGTAATGGGGGGGTGTTATCTCTTTTGTCGAAAATCAGCCGTTTTTGCTCGAACATTAAATGCCTCCAAATGGTATTTAATTAACTTCCCGAGCCCCTGGAAGCATGAAAATCACTTTAAACATGCTAATTTTAGCTCTAACACTGATGATCCACCTACAAATGTGAACTGACGTTCAAAAATAAAACATTTGAAAACGGACCATTTTCCACATTCTGAAGCATGACGTAATGGGGGGGTGTTATCTCTTTTGTCGAAAATCAGCCGTTTTTGCTCGAACATTAAATGCCTCCAAATGGTATTTAATTAACTTCCCGGGGTGAAGAACCCTTTTTGAGAACTCAGAGTGAGTAAATTGGCCATTTTCATGCACTTTTAACCATTCCATAAATCTTGTGTTTTGGGCCCCTGGAAGCATGAAAATCACTTTAAACATGCTAATTTTAGCTCTAACACTGATGATCCACCTACAAATGTGAACTGACGTTCAAAAATAAAACATTTGAAAACGGACCATTTTCCACATTTCTGAAGCATGACGTAATGGGGGGGTGTTATCTCTTTTGTCGAAAATCAGCCGTTTTTGCTCGAACATTAAATGCCTCCAAATGGTATTTAATTAACTTCCCGAGCCCCTGGAAGCATGAAAATCACTTTAAACATGCTAATTTTAGCTCTAACACTGATGATCCACCTACAAATGTGAACTGACGTTCAAAAATAAAACATTTGAAAACGGACCATTTTCCACATTTCTGAAGCATGACGTAATGGGGGGGTGTTATCTCTTTTGTCGAAAATCAGCCGTTTTTGCTCGAACATTAAATGCCTCCAAATGGTATTTAATTAACTTCCCGAGCCCCTGGAAGCATGAAAATCACTTTAAACATGCTAATTTTAGCTCTAACACTGATGATCCACCTACAAATGTGAACTGACGTTCAAAAATAAAACATTTGAAAACGGACCATTTTCCACATTTCTGAAGCATGACGTAATGGGGGGGTGTTATCTCTTTTGTCGAAAATCAGCCGTTTTTGCTCGAACATTAAATGCCTCCAAATGGTATTTAATTAACTTCCCGGGGTGAAGAAACCCTTTTTGAGAACTCAGAGTGAGTAAATTGGCCATTTTCATGCACTTTTAACCATTCCATAAATCTTGTGTTTTGGGCCCCTGGAAGCATGAAAATCACTTTAAACATGCTAATTTTAGCTCTAACACTGATGATCCACCTACAAATGTGAACTGACGTTCAAAAATAAAACATTTGAAAACGGACCATTTTCCACATTTCTGAAGCATGACGTAATGGGGGGGGTGTTATCTCTTTTGTCGAAAATCAGCCGTTTTTGCTCGAACATTAAATGCCTCCAAATGGTATTTAATTAACTTCCCGGGGTGAAGAAACCCTTTTTGAGAACTCAGAGTGAGTAAATTGGCCATTTTCATGCACTTTTAACCATTCCATAAATCTTGTGTTTTGGGCCCCTGGAAGCATGAAAATCACTTTAAACATGCTAATTTTAGCTCTAACACTGATGATCCACCTACAAATGTGAACTGACGTTCAAAAATAAAACATTTGAAAACGGACCATTTTCCACATTTCTGAAGCATGACGTAATGGGGGGGTGTTATCTCTTTTGTCGAAAATCAGCCGTTTTTGCTCGAACATTAAATGCCTCCAAATGGTATTTAATTAACTTCCCGGGGTGAAGAAACCCTTTTTGAGAACTCAGAGTGAGTAAATTGGCCATTTTCATGCACTTTTAACCATTCCATAAATCTTGTGTTTTGGGCCCCTGGAAGCATGAAAATCACTTTAAACATGCTAATTTTAGCTCTAACACTGATGATCCACCTACAAATGTGAACTGACGTTCAAAAATAAAACATTTGAAAACGGACCATTTTCCACATTCTGAAGCATGACGTAATGGGGGGGTGTTATCTCTTTTGTCGAAAATCAGCCGTTTTTGCTCGAACATTAAATGCCTCCAAATGGTATTTAATTAACTTCCCGAGCCCCTGGAAGCATGAAAATCACTTTAAACATGCTAATTTTAGTTCTAACACTGATGATCCACCTACAAATGTGAACTGACGTTCAAAAATAAAACATTTGAAAACGGACCATTTTCCACATTTCTGAAGCATGACGTAATGGGGGGGTGTTATCTCTTTTGTCGAAAATCAGCCGTTTTTGCTCGAACATTAAATGCCTCCAAATGGTATTTAATTAACTTCCCGAGCCCCTGGAAGCATGAAAATCACTTTAAACATGCTAATTTTAGCTCTAACACTGATGATCCACCTACAAATGTGAACTGACGTTCAAAAATAAAACATTTGAAAACGGACCATTTTCCACATTTCTGAAGCATGACGTAAATGGGGGGGTGTTATCTCTTTTGTCGAAAATCAGCCGTTTTTGCTCGAACATTAAATGCCTCCAAATGGTATTTAATTAACTTCCCGGGGTGAAGAAACCCTTTTTGAGAACTCAGAGTGAGTAAATTGAGCCATTTTATCTCATGCACTTTTAACCATTCCATAAATCTTGTGTTTTGGGCCCCTGGAAGCATGAAAATCACTTTAAACATGCTAATTTTAGCTCTAACACTGATGATCCACCTACAAATGTGAACTGACGTTCAAAAATAAAACATTTGAAAACGACCATTTTCCACATTTCTGAAGCATGACGTAATGGGGGGGTGTTATCTCTTTTGTCGAAAATCAGCCGTTTTTGCTCGAACATTAAATGCCTCCAAATGGTATTTAATTAACTTCCCGGGGTGAAGAAACCCTTTTTGAGAACTCAGAGTGAGTAAATTGGCCATTTTCATGCACTTTTAACCATTCCATAAATCTTGTGTTTTGGGCCCCTGGAAGCATGAAAATCACTTTAAACATGCTAATTTAGCTCTAACACTGATGATCCACCTACAAATGTGAACTGACGTTCAAAAATAAAACATTTGAAAACGGACCATTTTCCACATTTCTGAAGCATGACGTAATGGGGGGGTTTTATCTCTTTTGTCGAAAATCAGCCGTTTTTGCTCGAACATTAAATGCCTCCAAATGGTATTTAATTAACTTCCCGAGCCCCTGGAAGCATGAAAATCACTTTAAACATGCTAATTTTAGCTCTAACACTGATGATCCACCTACAAATGTGAACTGACGTTCAAAAATAAAACATTTGAAAACGGGACCATTTTCCACATTTCTGAAGCATGACGTAATGGGGGGGTGTTATCTCTTTTGTCGAAAATCAGCCGTTTTTGCTCGAACATTAAATGCCTCCAAATGGTATTTAATTAACTTCCCGAGCCCCTGGAAGCATGAAAATCACTTTTAAACATGCTAATTTTAGCTCTAACACTGATGATCCACCTACAAATGTGAACTGACGTTCAAAAATAAAACATTTGAAAACGGACCATTTTCCACATTTCTGAAGCATGACGTAATGGGGGGGTGTTATCTCTTTTGTCGAAAATCAGCCGTTTTTGCTCGAACATTAAATGCCTCCAAATGGTATTTAATTAACTTCCCGAGCCCCTGGAAGCATGAAAAATCACTTTAAACATGCTAATTTTAGCTCTAACACTGATGATCCACCTTAGAAAACCATTTTCACATTTCTGAAGCATGACGTAATGGGGGGGTGTTATCTCTTTTGTCGAAAATCAGACGTTTTTGCTCGAACATTAAATTGCCTCCAAATGGTATTTAATTAACTTCCCGGGGTGAAGAAACCCTTTTTGAGAACTCAGAGTGAGTAAATTGACCATTTT